>NC_056461.1:9280983-9288483 GCF_018296145.1 Oncorhynchus tshawytscha | reverse complement strand
GCCACACAAGCTCACAGAATGGGACCGCCGAGTGCTGTAGGGTGCAAAAATCATATGTCCTCAGTTGCAACACTCACTACCGAGTTACAGACTGCCTCTGGAAGCAGCGTCAACAAGAACTGTTCTTCGGAAGCTTCATGAAATGGGTTTCCATGGCCGAGCAGCCGCACACAAGCCTACCTGACCCAATGTATAGGTTCAACTGTAAAGTTTGGTGGAGATGGAATAATGGTATGGGGATGTTTTTCATGGTTAGGTCTAGGCCCCTTAGTTCCAGTGAAGGGAAACCTTAACGCTACAGCATACAATGACATTCTAGATGATTCTGTGCTTCCTCCTTTGTGGCAACAGTTTGGGGAAGGCCCTTTCCTGTTTCAGCATGACAGTGCTCCCGTGCACAAGGTGAGGTCCATACATAAATGGATTGTTGAGATCGGTGTGTAAGAACTTGACTGGCCTGCACAGAGCCCTGACCTTAACCCCATCAAACACCTTTGGGACAAATTGGAACGCCGACTGCGAGTCAGGCCTAATCGCCGACCTCACTAATGCTCGTGTGGCTGAATGGAAGCAAGTCCCCACAACAAGTTTCCAACATCTAGTGGAAAGCCTTCCCAGAAGAGTGGAGGATGTTATAGCAGCAAAGGGGGGACCAACACCATATTAATGTCCTTGAGTTTGGAATGAGATGTTTGATGGGCAGGTGTCCACATACTTTTGGTCATGTAGTGTACATGTTCCTACCTCTTCGTAGAACTTGAGCTGTGGCACGGCCTCGTCGATTTCAGTCAAACAGAAATCTTTGAACAGCAGAAAACCTGAAAACAGAGAAACACACACCGTCAGCGAGAATACACACACATAGTTGTTTCTTTGACATTACGATACCAATTATACAATTCTATTTGTGTACACGTGTGTGTGTGTGTGTGTTTTGAACTAACTGCAGGAGAAGTCCACGCCACTGCCAACAAAGCTGCTGGGGTTGACTTCACACACAGCCCTTTCCTTCGAGACTGAGGCCTGTAGTGGATTGGCCTTAAGAGAACAAGATTCTCATCTCATTGAGCCAATCCACTATCAGACACACACACAGTCTGCAATGTGACTCAGACGGACCACAATGACAGGGAGTGAGCGCCGTCAGCTCGAACCTCTACAGCCTGTATATTATCACTAAAAAAAGTTCATAAAAATAAAAATAAATGCTCGCCACACACACCATCTACTGGAACCCGTCGGAAACAGCGCCAGAAACTAGCCCGGCATCGCCGTGGTAACCCGCCCGTTGCCTTCCCGGGACATTAGCCAATTAGCATTACTGCCGCTAAAATAGACGGGCTAACGAGATGACATGGGGAACAACCTTGCAGAGACAAAAACACGTATGCTACTGGGCGTCGTCTTCCCCTTCGCTCCAAATCCTTCCCCCGCCTGATCGCTCTTCTCTGTAGTGGTAGAACTCGTAGTGTGGGTTTATAGAAAAGGTCAAAATACGAGCGGCCCTAAAACCACCGGGAGCAGAGCAATACAGATCCAGTCCATTTTGTCAGACGACATCCCATAAATTGATTTGACTAGGCCTCGCCGCCCACCAGGAAGCACATGCGACAACCCTGCCCGGGTAGAAACCTTGGCTACCAGAAGTTGGGGGCGAGGAGGGGGGACAGGTGGAGGAGGATGGGTAGAGGAGAGAGGGGAAAAAAAGAGAAGAGGACGTTAGAACAGTCTTCACCAGCAGTCACACTTCTCCTCTCTACGAGCGACTGTCACTGTACACAAAACACCACAACAGTCACACTTCTCTCTACGAGCGACTGTCACTGTACACAAAACACCACAAGTCACAATTCTCCTCTCTACGAGCGACTGTCACTGTACACAAAACACCACAACAGTCACACTTCTCCTCTCTACGAGCGACTGTCACTGTACACGAAACACCACAACAGTCACACTTCTCCTCTCTACGAGCGACTGTCACTGTACACAAAACACCACAACAGTCACACTTCTCCTCTCTACGAGCGACTGTCACTGTACACAAAACACCACAACAGTCACACTTCTCCTCTCTACGAGCGACTGTCACTGTACACAAAACACCACAACAGTCACACTTCTCCTCTCTACGAGCGACTGTCACTGTACACGAAACACCACAACAGTCACACTTCTCCTCTCTACGAGCGACTGTCACTACACAAAACACCACAACAGTCAACTCTGGCCTCCCTGTCACAGGAAGACGAGGTTGTTTAAAGAACGGAGTCATCTCACAGTAACATTGTACACACAGAGTACTCTCACACACACATACACACACAAAACACACTCAGGCTAACACTTACGCACGCACAGACACACCAAACTAGATGAACGAGTGTGCTGCGGTCAAAGAGATTCTCGGGTACTTTGGCATACTTTTTTTGGCAGTAGTTCTGAAAGGGGCGTTCACCAGGCAAAAGTGGTCCCCGAAAATGGGCGTATTACATCATATACAGTGCCTTGCGAAAGTATTCGGCCCCCTTGAACTTTGCGACCTTTTGCCACATTTCAGGCTTCAAACATAAAGATATAAAACTGTATTTTTTTGTGAAGAATCAACAACAAGTGGGACACAATCATGAAGTGGAACGACATTTATTGGATATTTCAAACTTTTTTAACAAATCAAAAACTGAAAAATTGGGAGTGCAAAATTATTCAGCCCCTTAAGTTAATACTTTGTAGTGCCACCTTTGCTGCGATTACAGCTGTAAGTCGCTCGGGGTATGTCTCGATCAGTTTTGCACATCGAGAGACTGAAATTTTTCCCATTCCTCCTTGCAAAACAGCTCGAGCTCAGTGAGGTTGGATGGAGAGCATTTGTGAACAGCAGTTTTCAGTTCTTTCCACAGATTCTCGATTGATTCAGGTCTGACTTTGACTTGGCCATTCTAACACCTGGATATGTTTATTTTTGAACCATTCCATTGTAGATTTTGCTTTATGTTTTGGATCATTGTCTTGTTGGAATACAAATCTCCGTCCCAGTCTCAGGTCTTTTGCAGACTCCATCAGGTTTTCTTCCAGAATGGTCCTGTATTTGGCTCCATCCATCTTCCCATCCATTTTAACCATCTTCCCTGTCCCTGCTGAAGAAAAACAGGCCCAATTTTTCAGTTTTTGATTTGTTAAAAAAGTTTGAAATATCCAATAAATGTCGTTCCACTTCATGATTGTGTCCCACTTGTTGATTCTTCACAAAAAAATACAGTTTTATATCTTTATGTTTGAAGCCTGAAATGTGGCAAAAGGTCGCAAAGTTCAAGGGGGCCGAATACTTTCGCAAGGCACTGTATGTGCGCCATATCCTTGCACTCCCTCTGCCATGTGTGCTTCTGGCAAGCTGTCACTCAAATGGAGGAGGGGCTGAAGCTCATTGGCTGGAACGCAAAATGCCAAGGAGGGGGGGGCCCATGTGGGGGGAAATTTAAAGAGAATGGCGCAAGGCACAGGTTCCAGATAAACAGTCGCTCGCAAATCTAGGGATTTTCTGGCTAAATCGATGTAAAACAAGACCTCTGCTCATAGACTATGTGTGTGAGCCACGCACAGACACACCCAGCCCCCCCCAAAAAACGTAGCAGTTCAGAGGCATGTCTTTTAACTGAGCTGTCATGAGCAGCGTCTCTTCATGACCTCCCAGAGAGAAAGAGAGGGGGGAGAATGATGCACTGTTTACTACCTCAGAACGGAGGGAATCGCATCTCATCTCTTTTTGTCATTTGTCCCACTGAGTCACTTAAAAAGGCGCCGTCTGAGGAGACGCCGTTCGAGTCGCTAGCTGCACACGTTATAAATCAGACAAACACACCCAGTTAAAAAAGAAAAAGAAAGGAGGTTCTGTGGCAAACGCCGAGCTACGGCAGCACAAGACTGTGAGATGGTCCAGCCGGGAGGTGACTGGACTGATGAACATCGTGATGATGAGCGAATCGCCATACTTACCCTCTGTAGTACAAAGTGCATAAGGCCTTGACGCAGAGCTAAACCCCTCCCCAGCCCTACATACTGCTTGACGCAGAGCTAAACCCCTCTCCAGCTCTACATACTGCTTGACGCAGAGCTAAACCCCTCCCCAGCCCTACATACTGCTTGACGCAGAGCTAAACCCCTCTCCAGCTCTACATACTGCTTGACGCAGAGCTAAACCCCTTTCCAGCTCTACATACTGCTTGACGCAGAGCTAAAATCCCTCCCCAGCTCTACATACTGCTTGACGCAGAGCTAAACCCCTCCCCAGCTCTACATACTGCTTGACGCAGAGCTAAACCCCTCCGCAGCTCTACATACTGCTTGACGCAGAGCTAAAACCCCCTCCGCAGCTCTACATACTGCTTGACGCAGAGCTAAACCCCTCCGCAGCTCTACATACTGCTTGACGCAGAGCTAAAACCCCTCTCCAGCTCTACATACTGCTTGACGCAGAGCTAAAATCCCTCCCCAGCTCTACATACTGCTTGACGCAGAGCTAAACCCCTCCCCAGCTCTACATACTGCTTGACGCAGACCTAAAACCCTCCCCAGCACTACATACTGCTTGACGCAGAGCTAAAACCCCTCCCCAGCCCTACGTACTGCTTGACGCAGAGCTAAAACCCCTCCCCAGACACAGACCGACACACACAGACCGACACGCACAGACACACACCGACAGACAGACACGCACAGACAGACACGCACACACAGACACACAGACAGAGACACACAGACAGAGACACATACAGACACACACACACACAGACAGACACACATACAGACACACACAGACACGCACAGACAGACAGACACGCACAGACAGACACGCACACACAGACACAGACAGACAGAGACACATACAGACACACACACACAGACCGAGACACATACACACAGACAGAGACACATACAGACACACACACACACACACACACACACACACACACACAGACAGACACACATACACACAGACAGACACGCACACACAGACAGACACGCACAGACACACAGACACAGACAGACAGACACACACAGGGAGAATGCAGGGAGGAAAAACAAAACCACTTTATTCTCTCCTCTTCCCCCTCTCCTTTATCTCTTCTCCAGACCCTACACAGTATTTCCTCTCCAGGCCAAGCCCCTCCCTCTCCCCGTCCTCCTCTGTTCCTGTCAGAGTGGCATGCAGACAGACAAGACACACACACACCAGAGAACAAGAATTTCGCCTTACTGCGACCTCTGCGCACACACACATGCTCGCGCACACCTACGTCGGGATTAACGTGTGCAGAGAGGATCCTTGTTTGCAGCGAGGGTGTGTGTGTGTGTGTGTGTGTGCGTGCAATGAGCGCGCGCTCGCACACCCGGACGGGCACGACGGGTGTTATTTGGAATAAGGGTGGAAGAGAGAGATTTTATATGTCACTGGAGCCAGGGATTAACAATCACAGGACACGTCAGCGCTCGCTAGCTAATTCAACAAAATGGTCTGAGAGCGCACACACACACACACCTAGGATGAGATGCTTCTCTGTGCTTAGTGTCATTACTGGAATCAGCTGAGGGGTCTAAATATAAGGTGCTGACTAAGTCTCTCTAACTCACGGCTCAACACGCAAAACACACCTCTCCTCCATCCATCTCCACTCTCTCGCTCCAGTCCTTTGATGTAGGACGTTCCATTTGTCTTTCTCCCGGCTCTCTCACTCCCATCTTTCTCCCGGCTCTCTCACTCCCATCTTTCTCCCGGCTCTCTCACTCCCATCATTCTCCTCTCTCTCCCATCTTTCTCCCGCTCTCTCACTCCCATCTTTCTCCCGCTCTCTCACTCCCATCTTTCTCCCGGCTCTCTCACTCCCATCTTTCTCCCTCTCTCTCACTCCCATCTTCTCCCTCTCTCTCACTCCCATCTTTCTCCCTCTCTCACTCCCATCTTTCTCCTGGCTCTCTCAGTCCCATCTTTCTCCCCTCTCTCTCACTCCCATCTTTCTCCCATCTTTCTCCCGGCTCTCTCACTCCCATCTTTCTCCCGGCTCTCTCACTCCCATCTTTCTCCCGGCTCTCTCACTCCCATCTTTCTCCCGGCTCTCTCACTCCCATCTTTCTCCCTCTCTCTCACTCCCATCTTTCTCCCGGCTCTCTCACTCCCATCTTTCTCCCGGCTCTCTCACTCCCATCTTTCTCCCGGCTCTCTCACTCCCATCTTTCTCCCATCTTCTCCCGGCTCTCTCACTCCCATCTTTCTCCCGGCTCTCTCACTCCCATCTTTCTCCCGGCTCTCTCACTCCCATCTTTCTCCCGGCTCTCTCACTCCCATCTTTCTCCCGGCTCTCTCACTCCCATCTTTCTCCCGGCTCTCTCACTCCCATCTTTCTCCCGGCTCTCTCACTCCCATCTTTCTCCCTCTCTCTCACTCCCATCTTTCTCCCTCTCTCACTCCCATCTTTCTCCCTCTCTCTCACTCCCATCTTTCTCCCTCTCTCTCACTCCCATCTTTCTCCCTCTCTCTCACTCCCATCTTTCTTCCTCTCTCTCACTCCCATCATTCTTCCTCTCTCTCACTCCCATCATTCTCCCTCTCTCACTCCCATCTTTCTCCCTCTCTCTCACTCCCATCTTCTCCCTCCCATCTTTCTCCCGGCTCTCTCACTCCCATCTTTCTCCCGGCTCTCTCACTCCCATCTTTCTCCCGCTCTCTCACTCCCATCTTTCTCCCTCTCTCTCACTCCCATCTTTCTCCCTCTCTCTCACTCCCATCTTTCTCCCGGCTCTCTCACTCCCATCTTTCTCCCGGCTCTCTCACTCCCATCTTTCTCCCGGCTCTCTCACTCCCATCTTTCTCCCGGCTCTCTCACTCCCATCTTTCTCCCGGCTCTCTCACTCCCATCTTTCTCCCTCTCTCTCACTCCCATCTTTCTCCCTCTCTCTCACTCCCATCTTTCTCCCTCTCTCTCACTCCCATCTTTCTCCCGGCTCTCTCACTCCCATCATTCTCCCTCTCTCTCACTCCCATCTTTCTCCCGGCTCTCTCACTCCCATCTTTCTCCCGGCTCTCTCTCTCCCATCTTTCTTCCTCTCTCTCTCCCATCATTCTCCCTCTCTCTCACTCCCATCATTCTCCCTATCTCTCACTCCCATCATTCTCCCTCTCTCTCACTCCCATCATTCTCCCTCTCTCTCACTCCCATCATTCTCCCTCTCTCACTCCCATCATTCTCCCTATCTCTCACTCCCATCATTCTCCCATCTTTCTCCCGGCTCTCTCACTCCCATCTTTCTCCCTCTCTCTCACTCCCATCTTTCTCCCTCTCTCTCACTCCCATCTTTCTCCCGGCTCTCTCACTCCCATCATTCTCCCTCTCTCTCACTCCCATCTTTCTCCCTCTCTCTCACTCCCATCATTCTCCCTCTCTCTCACTCCCATCTTTCTCCCGGCTCTCTCTCTCCCATCTTTCTTCCTCTCTCTCACTCCCATCA
>NC_056461.1:9265983-9268483 GCF_018296145.1 Oncorhynchus tshawytscha | reverse complement strand
TGGCTACGCGCACCGATTGCAAACTGAAAAGTGGGTTTTGACGCCCGGTGCTTTGGGTCGGCCACGGTGAGGAACCGGGGGGGGGTAGAACAGGATCAGCCAATCAGCAGCCGCATAAAGCCGGCAGAGGTCAGCTCGAATAGGGCGTCCACACACACACACGAAGCACAAACCTATCCCAAGTCAACAGCTCCCAGCATGCATTCCTTGTGTGTGTGTGTGTGTGTGTGTGTGTGTGTGACGTGGTGCTATGATTCTCGTGGTTGTCCGCGTAGGGATAAAGGACAAGCGTCCATTATCACACCGAGGCTACTCACCAATCTTCTGGTTGAAGATTTTGTCGAACGTCAGCTCATCTCTCTCCTCTAGGTACTTCTGCATCACACTGCGAATACTGAGAGAGAGAGAGAGAGAGGAGAATAAAATGTTAGAAACATACTTAATTACCCCTCTTCATCCCCTATGGGAAACAAGGCTACAATGAGCTCCACAATGTTTGAAAACTAGAGCCTACTTTAAAAAGGGAAACGCACATAGACAGGGCATTGATACAAATCAGAGCACTGGACTCCCCTCCCCACTCTGCAACCTCTTTCTCTTCCTCCCTGCCCTCTCCTCTCTCATCTCTCCTTTCATCCTTTCATCTCCCCTCCACCTTCATCCCTGCCCTGGTTTGGGCCTCTCCCTTCCTGCCACCTGTCCCCGTCGGTCCCCTGACAGGATGGTGAGGAGCAGGCAAACGGAGGACCGGAGCAGCTTGCCCTCGGAGAGGGTGTTAATGAGAGGAGGGCAGGGGAGAATTCATCAATTAGCGCCCCCCTCCACGGGCCCATTAGCACACACACAGGAGAGAGGAAAGTTACCACACACACAGGAGAGAGGAAAGTTACCACACACACAGGAGAGAGGAAAGTTACCACACACACAGGAGAGAGGAAAGTTACCACACACACAGGAGAGAGGAAAGTTACCACACACACAGGAGAGAGGAAAGTTACCACACACACAGGAGAGAGGAAAGTTACCACACACACAGGAGAGAGGAAAGTTACCACACACACAGGAGAGAGGAAAGTTACCACACACACACAGCTGCAGGAGAGTAGAGCACGTTCCACATGGCAGCACATTGGCCAGACGGACGCCTTGCCTGAGAGAGGGAGAGATCTTAGATGTGTCTATTACTGCCAGTGAGCCAGTGGCACAGGCGCAAGAGAGAGAGAGGGTGCGAGTGAGGGAGGGTATGGCGAGAGAGAGGGAGGGTAGGTGAGAGAGCAGGAGAGACGGGGGGGGCGAGAGAGAGGGGGCACGAGAGAGAGGGGGGCGAGAGAGAGAGCGGGGGCGAGAGAGAGACAGAGGGCGAGAGAGAGACAAAGCATTTAGAGACAACCAGCTTCTGTTGTTTATTGTATTGATTAATTCAATGGGATTTATTTTGTTCTCTCAGAAAAGCACTTCAGCTGTAGACCTACTAGAGTTGGGCAGGAGGCCAGACACACACACACACACACACAGCACAGTTTATTCGAAATTCTCTCGTGGATCGTTGTTTACCTGACATCATTAGTGTGGTGTGAATGGTTCTGCTGTATTGGGCTGGACCAGACCTGGCAGGTTCAGATAACACTGAATAACAACAGAAAGGATAACACTAGAAGACGCTAACTAGCGCGGCATACGCCAAGTTTAACAGTGGTTGATAAGTGGAGACGCTAACTAATAGCTCGTTTTTAACACAGCGGGCAGATGCTAACTAAACCTATAGTAAAAGAGTGGCTGATGCTTAGCTAGCGAAAATGCTAACTGCTAGTTCATAACATACTGGTTGATGCTAGCACCAATACTAACTGCTAGTTCATAACATACTGGTTGATGCTAGCACCAATACTAACTGCTAGTTCATAACATACTGGTTGATGCTAGCACCAATACTAACTGCTAGTTTATAACATACTGGTTGATGCTAGCACCAATGCTAACTGCTAGTTCATAACATACTGGTTGATGCTAGCACCAATACTAACTGCTAGTTTATAACATACTGGTTGATGCTAGCACCAATACTAACTGCTAGTTTATAACATACTGGTTGATGCTAGCACCAATGCTAACTGCTAGTTTATAACATACTGGTTGATGCTAGCACCAATACTAACTGCTAGTTTATAACATACTGGTTGATGCTAGCACCAATACTAACTGCTAGTTCATAACATACTGGTTGATGCTAGCACCAATACTAACTGCTAGTTCATAACATACTGGTTGATGCTAGCACCAATACTAACTGCTAGTTTATAACATACTGGTTGATGCTAGCACCAATACTAACTGCTAGTTTATAACATACTGGTTGATGCTAGCACCAATGCTAACTAACCTGTCGTAAAAGTGTCTGAGGCGCGCGAAGACACTAACTACCAGTTTATAACCCGGCGGCTGATGCCAGTACAGCACCAATAAACCCGAAGTAAAACCAGGGTAGGAATTAAACAAATAG
>NC_056461.1:9253483-9260983 GCF_018296145.1 Oncorhynchus tshawytscha | reverse complement strand
TTTTAAGTTCCTCGGCATACACATCACAGACAAACTGAATTGGTCCACTCACACAGACAGCATCGTGAAGAAGGCGCAGCAGCGCCTCTTCAACCTCAGGAGGCTGAAGAAATTCGGCTTGTCACCAAAAGCACTCACAAACTTCTACAGATGCACAATCGAGAGCATCCTGTCGGGCTGTATCACCGCCTGGTACGGCAACTGCTCCGCCCTCAACCGTAAGGCTCTCCAGAGGGTAGTGAGGTCTGCACAACGCATCACCGGGGGCAAACTACCTGCCCTCCAGGACACCTACACCACCCGATGTTACAGGAAGGCCATAAAGATCATCAAGGACATCAACCACCCGAGCCACTGCCTGTTCACCCCGCTGTCATCCAGAAGGCGAGGTCAGTACAGGTGCATCAAAGCTGGGACCGAGAGACTGAAAAACAGCTTCTATCTCAAGGCCATCAGACTGTTAAACAGCCACCACTAACATTGAGTGGCTGCTGCCAACACACTGACACTGACTCAACTCCAGCCACTTTAATAATGGGAATTGATGGGAAATGTAAATATATCACTAGCCACTTTAAACAATGCTACCTTATATAATGTTTACATACCCTACATTATTCATCTCATATGCATACGTATATACTGTACTCTATATCATAGACTGCATCCTTATGTAATACATGTATCACTAGCCACTTTAACTATGCCACTTTGTTTACATCCTCATCTCATATGTATATACTGTACTCGATATCAGCTACTGTATCTTGCCTATGCTGCTCTGTACCATCACTCATTCATATATCCTTATGTACATATTCTTTATACCCTTACACTGTGTATAAGACAGTAGTTTTGGAATTGTTAGTTAGATTACTTGTTGGTTAATACTGGATTGTCGGAACTAGAAGCACAAGCATTTCGCTACACTCGCATTAACATCTGCTAACCATGTGTATGTGACAAATAAAATTTGATTTGATTTGAAAAAATGAATCTTTCAGCACTTTACTTACACAGCCCCTTACACACGAGGTCTGTCTGCACTACAGCTCCCGTCAGGCAGTGGTGAGGAGGTCTGTCTGCACTACAGCTCAGGTCAGGCAGTGGTGAGGAGGTCTGTCTGCACTACAGCTCCGGCCAGGCAGTGGTGAGGTCTGTCTGCACTACAGCTCCAGTCAGACAGTGGTGTCTGTCTGCACTACAGCTCCCATCAGGCAGTGGTGAGGCAGTGGTGGTCTGTCTGCACTACAGCTCCCGGCAGGCAGTGGTGAGGAGGTCTGTCTGCACTACAGCTCAGGTCAGGCAGTGGTGAGGAGGTCTGTCTGCCCTACAGCTCCCAGTGGTGAGGAGGTCAGACAGTGGTGAGGAGGTCTGTCTGCCCTACAGCTCAGGTCAGGCAGTGGTGAGGAGGTCTGTCTGCACTACAGCTCCCGTCAGACAGTGGTGAGGAGGTCTGTCTGCACTACAGCTCCCGTCAGACAGTGGTGAGGAGGTCTGTCTGCACTACAGCTCCCGTCAGGCAGTGGTGAGGAGGTCTGTCTGCACTACAGCTCCCGTCAGGCAGTGGTGAGGAGGTCTGTCTGCACTACAGCTCCCATCAGGCAGTGGGGCGCTGCACAAAACACCAGGGGTGTGTTCGAGCCTCTCAACGGAAACAATTGACTGTTTAAAGAACCAAAATGGAAGTAAACAGACCTCCCCGTTTTCGTTCCGTTTGCCTCTTATTGGTTCCTAGAGTAAATGGTGTCTGTTGCAAGATGTTTCCGCAAAACACAAAACATTTTGCAACGGAATCCGTCTAATGAATTCACCCCAGGGTCGCAAAACCTTCAGAAAGAAATATATAAATGGACAGACATCTAGCCCATCTCCAACTTGTAGAATAGGCAATTGGTCTAAAGCTCTTTTCACGACAGTTATATCTGCAACGTTACAGAAAGCTCACATATAGAGACTGTATTTTGTAGAATAGAAATGACCTGTGTCAGGTAGAATAGTGAATCATGTCAGCTCTATACTTAAAGTCTCTAAGCTAGTTGATGAACAACAGGCTACCTGCCATTTGGTAAAACGTTCAGCACATCAGCAAGGCTCACTCGGATTAACACAAACGTATCACATTATCAGAAACAACTTTGAGGAAGACATTGGATCTATGTTCGTTGCTCGCCACCACGCTACATATTACAACCGCGAAAAGTCCATCAAGCAATAGACGGAGACAGCATAACATGCTGTGCTTCTGAAGCTTTGAGGCTTAAGCTTGGTAAAGGATTTTAAGCCAAGCCGTTACAGCCATGAGCCTAGGCTACAGACACTTCTTAACATTTTATCTCATGTTCAGCACATCCATCCTCTTTTAGCTGTTCAATTCACATTTGACATAAACACCCTGAGAAACTGACGTTGAGAATGCCACCGATGTCTTTTGTTGGTGAGGAGTGGACATGGCCACCAAACCCTCCACCAGATCATTCTTCCCCGTGTAGTCTTGACTTCCTACTGTAACAGACGAGACACTCAAACCCTGACTAGAATTTAAATGTACAGCTAATAAGCTAAACTGGTGTGTGTGGGTTTGGCAGAGGAAGGTGTAGCCAAATCTGAAAAGGTCAAATTGGTTTTCTGTTATAGTAAGGCATTTTATTAGTATTTTTCTCAAATATCATATTAATCCTGTTTCACAAGTGTGTACTAATGCGCATGCAATTTGGAAAGGTTTTTTTTTTTTTTTTGCATATCCCAACTCTCCCTCAGACACCCTTGGGGAGTGGGTCACGGCCAGGGTCATACCCAAAGTGCTTATAGCAAACAGTTTAGCATGAATCGTATCTAAAGGTCACAGACAACAGGACCTTTCCACACTACTATACACCTAACGGGAGATAACATCTTTGTCTGGACTGCACAGCAGTTAGCTCCAACAATAATAGCTGACAGAATGTGTTGCTATGGCGGCATCAATGGCCTCGCAAACACCACACACTCCAAAACGCAACATTTCCATCGCCTCGCATTTGCCTACAACATCCCAACGGTAGCTGCCTGCCTGTAAGCCTGTATTTGTTATTCCAAACTTGTGTTAAAAGATAGTTATCTTAAAAACACCAGTGATTGAGTGGGCAGAGTCAGGCAATTGAAGGGGAGAGATACACAGATGTGAATGGATGGATGTAGTCTGATTAAATCAGGCTGTAATACACAATTAATTGTTATACACAGCCTGAAACTAATCCCTGCAAAATTGTGTAAATGTTGCTTACATGCCAGAATGTTTAATAAAATTACATTTAAAGATGCACTATGCAGAAATCGCTTTGCCATTTCCTGGTTGCTAAAATCCTAATAGTTTGCCTAATTTCACTTTACGTGACAAAACAAGCAGATATAGTGTAGAGAATCACTGTACCATCTTAACCACTGTGAAATAGATTTTACAAAATTATTATATTTTCAGTTGTTTGAAGCTGGTGCATGAAACTGAAAGAAGCAAAAAACAAAACATAAGAATAGGAAGCATAGAAATAATGCACATAGTACAGATCTACAGCTTCTTAGACTTGATTTTAATGAGTGACATATCTATAACTCACATTTCTATGTGAATTTGGTCAGGTCGCCCCCAAAAAAGTTACATATTGCCACTTTAAAAGCTTACTCTACTGATTGTCTGTGCGGTTTGTCCTTCAGCTGTTCTGGAGACAAAATAACCACAGGAAAGCATTGTTTTCCCGACTTTTTAGAGAGCCAGTAGGTATATGGTTCTGTTTGTCAACAAGGTAAAAAATTAGTTTGATATTGGATATTCATTTTTTTATCTCGTCAATAGCTATTGAATCAAGCATGCAATGACAATGAAAATGGTATATTCTGAATCAGGGGAGGATGAGGAACAAATGACACCTTTTTTTGTGTGTGACGTTTCTTTCTCCGCATTTCCAAGAAATCTAAAGTAAAATAAGCATTCGTGTGGATTGTTCTCCATCCTCCTGATTTGGAATTTAACATTTTCACTGTCACGGCACCCTTGGTTGAATAGCTATTGATGGGAGAAAAACAAATATATCCAATGTAAAACTAACTTTACCTTGGTGTCGAACAGAACCATATACCTGCCCCTCAAAAAGTTGGGTAAAACTGCTCAGAAAACCAGAAGAGTACGTTTAAATGACATGTTATTCAACATTCTAGCTTGTAGGGTGCATTTACATGATTTTGAAGACATTTGTTTCAGACCGGTAAACACATATTTTTTTAACTAGGCAAGTCAGTTAAGAACAAATTCTTATTTACAATGACGGCCTAGGAGCAGTGGGTTAAATGCCTTGTTCAGGGGCAGGACGACAGATTTTTTAGCTTGTCAACTCGGGGATTCGATCCACCAACCTTTCGGTTACTGGTCCAATGCTCTAACCACTAGGCGACCCCCCCAGTTAATTGTGTATAACTGCCAGAGATGGGCAGGATTTCTTTTACATGAACACAAAATATGTATTTCAATCACCTCGGAGTATTTACTCATTTCTCTTACACTGGGCTGAAGTATTTTGCAACAAGAGACTTTCAAGGAGCTGTAATTTATGGTTTCACATTTATTTATTTTTTGCACTCCATATTTTGTCACCGCCTTTCACCCTGCATTGGTATCTGAAGCCTGATTGCACTACGGTGTGATAAAAGTGTACGCTAACATGAACTAAATATAAAACGGATATGTAAAAATGTACAATTGCAAAGCATGCGGAGTATAATTCTAATGAGCTCTGCCCCGAAACAAGGCCAATAATAATCTCCAGTCAGCCATTCACCCGTTTCGTATTGTTGTCTTTAATGATTTCTTATTGGTGTTACATTGTCGGGAAGGAACCTGCAAGTGCGCATTCCATTGGACAGTGTGTATCAGATATCGTAGAAGTAATAAAACATGAAACGGTATGATCTGCTGTTCGTCTTGGTGGGATCATTTTCACATAGAAATGTGGCTTTCTTGCAGACGCCATTATCCGGGGCCTTGCTCAACTAAGGTAGATAAACAACAACATATCAGTCGTAGCAAGAAAAGGTTTCTGTGAGCTTCACTAAGATGCTGCCGCTGTTCGGCCCGGCTACTTGCAAATGTATCCTTAAATACAAAATACATGCATTTTAATTAAATACATTCCAAAATACATGCATTTTAATTAAATACATTCATTTTGTTGTTTATTTACATTGACCTTGGTGGTATTTAGCTATTCCCTGATTAATCAGGCTAGGGTGGATGCAGAAGACCCCTCCTGCCCCCTCCATCGATTGAGCTCTTCTAATCTTTCACCACATCATTCCACCATAAACAGATAGGCCTAACAGATTAATGGAGCAGATGAATTGCATACTATTTATATTCAAAGCAACAAACAAATAAATAGCTTCTGCCAACAGATGGTGGTGGTGGTGTCAGCAGGGTGGTAAAAATCTACTTTTTGGTCCACCAGCCGCAGCGGCCGCAATTTTACCGGCCACTTAAATGTCTGAAATATAATTCGAATTAAGATGAATCACAGAAAAGACTGTACAAATCAGAATATTGTACACCCCAACGCGCTTTCAGCACTTTAGCATTCAGATTTTCTCTTCCAGAGCTAACACACTTATATATATATATCATTTATTTTTACCTCAGCTTTGGATAAAATAAACTGCTCCCAAATGCAATGCAGCTGGTAAGAATGGACATTTTACCAGAAAACGTCAAAATCTACCCGCATTGATAGATGACTCTTAGTCTGGTCTTCAGAACCCATCGTTAATAAGCATCATTAAAATGGAATAATTCTAGGATGGCATTATGTCAGATGCTAATTGAACTAAAAGTGGATTTGAGGGATGGGGCCTCAGATGGTAGGGACCCTGAAGCCAGAGACAGCTGACAAATTGTTTCCTTTAGCGAGATACTGCAACTGACTTGACACATTTGAATTAGGTTGGGTTTGTCTCCCTACACAGACAGACGCACACCAATTTGACTGGTAAACACTGACTGACCGAGGCACAATATCAGGCGGGTGAGCGGTTACATGTACCTGGGTTCAGGCAGTATGATTTTCTTGCTCGCCCGGGCCGCTGGAGTAGATTTGCTCTTCTCCATCGCCATCAAATAGCTGACATCGGCGAGAACTGCTTCGAGGTCCGCCATCTTCAACCTTGGGTGGACACCACACCTGCCGTGGGAACGGTTTTTAAATGTATTTAAGGAAAAGACGAAGCGAATGTCCAGTGAATGTAGCTAGATCCAACCAGGGCGACCAAGACAGCTATGCGGACGACAGGGGCGACCACCCGTTTTCTTCCTCTAGGTCTGGCAAACACGGTCTCTCAAAACACAACCATTGTGACACAAAAACAAACACACACAAAAACAAAACGTAGAGGAGATTGATAGCTCAATAGATGACTCGTTTATTGAGAGTTCACTCATCTGGGTGCGTGTTGTCTTCTTCCCATCAATAAGGTTCCGGTTTGTGTAAAACGTGTTGCGGTTTCATGGACTCCGAATATAAAGCGGTTCAAAATAACAGCAGACAAGATTGAAGAGATGTTGGTTTCTGCCTCCCCCCCACCACCACACTCAGAGGGCTTCACTTATTTAGATGGGCCACCTGCTACATTTGGCTAACTAGCACGCCAGCTAGTTAGCTAATAACTGTCAAAGCCCACTGATCCTGGATGATTGGTTTTTTATCTTCTTGGCAAGCTAAACCACCATGTCAACCTTGCGGTATGTGCGACGCTTCCTAACGGCGCCTTGTCGCCTATGCTGTTAACAGAAAACACAACGTCTACGAAGATGCTGCATAAAATCTGTCGAAATGGCATCCGACGAAGACATCCCGTGAAAACGACAAGGGGAGAGAGCTAAAACGACAAGGGGAAGCCAGCTTCGCCTGTAAATCACACAACAACAACAAATCGGACCACGAATGAATAGTCCAGATGCCGTATAAGGTCGGTTCACACGTGTTCACCAAAAGGAAGACTCGGGACAACGTGCTCCTTCATCGGGAGGACATGTGTCGCAGAACACGTCGCCATATAGATGCAGGTTGCTCGCTGAATATCCAGGCCAGCATTCATCAGCCAGATGTCCGAATAAATCCCTCTAGCTAACAACAAAACTACTATATGTTATTGGCGCTACGGTAACCATATATGCAATATTTAAACAGATCATGCCACGACAAAATCAGCCAGTTGACGTTAGTTAAATGTATAATCTAGGGAGACGGGGTTGTCTACGACCAAACCGCTGCGCAAAACGAGTCACTTCCAGCCGCTTAGCAAGTAGCTAACCCCGTGCTGTGAGCCAGTTCATTTTCAACTAACCCGTTAACGTTAGATAATATCCCGACTCGGCTAGCGCAGGTAGCTGGCGAACCGCCGCTCCGGTCCGACGCGAAACCCGCTCGTGCAGCTAGCGATCTCGGCTAACGAATCCCGATCCTCGGGACAAAAAAAGAC